>NC_134486.1:217975599-217988099 GCF_040206685.1 Ascaphus truei
GTGTGTGTACACGTGTGTCTACGTGTGTGTGTATCTACGTGTGTGTGTGTGTACGCGTGCGCCTACGTGTGTGTGTGTACGTGTGTGTATATACGTGTGTGTGTCTGTGTGTATACGTGTGTGTGTCTGTGTGTATACGTGTGTGTATACGTGTGTGTATACGTGTGTGTGTCTGTGTGTATACGTGTGTGTGTCTGTGTGTATACGTGTGTGTGTCTGTGTGTATACGTGTGTGTGTCTGTGTGTATACGTGTGTGTGTCTGTGTGTGTATACGTGTGTGTGTCTGTGTGTATACGTGTGTGTGTCTGTGTGTATACGTGTGTGTGTCTGTGTGTATACGTGTGTGTGTCTGTGTGTATACGTGTGTGCGTGTGTGTGTCTGTGTATACGTGTGTGTGTCTGTGTGTATACGTGTGTGTGTCTGTGTGTATACGTGTGTGTGTCTGTGTGTATACATGTGTGTGTCTGTGTGTATACGTGTGTGTGTCTGTGTGTCTACGTGTGTGTGTCTGTGTGTCTACGTGTGTGTGTCTGTGTGTCTACGTGTGTGTGTCTGTGTGTCTACGTGTGTGTGTCTGTGTGTCTACGTGTGTGTGTCTGTGTGTCTACGTGTGTCTACGTGTGTCTGTGTGTCTACGTGTGTCTACGTGTGTCTGTGTGTCTACGTGTCTGTGTGTATACGTGTCTGTGTGTATACGTGTGTCTGTGTGTCTGTGTGTATACGTGTGTGTGTCTGTGTGTATACGTGTGTCTGTATAGGTGTGTGTGTGTGTGTGTCTACCTGTGTGTGTGTGTGTGTGTCTACGTGTGTGTGTCTACGTGTGTGTCTGTCTACGTGTGTGTGTGTGTCTGTCTACGTGTGTGTGTGTCTGTCTACGTGTGTGTGTGTGTCTGTCTACGTGTGTGTGTGTCTGTCTACGTGTGTGTGTGTGTCTGTCTACGTGTGTGTCTGTCTACATGTGTGTGTGTGTCTACATGTGTGTGTGTGTGTCTACATGTTTGTGTCTGTGGACGTGTGTGTGTGTCTGACGACGTGTGTGTGTGTGTGTGCCTACATGTGTGTGTGTGTGTGTGTGTGTGCCTACGTGTGTGTGTGTGTCTACATGTGTGTGTGTGTCTACATGTGTGTGTGTCTACATGTGCTTGTGTGTGTGTGTGTGTGTACGTGTGTGTGTGTGTGTGTGTGTGTGTACGTGTGTGTGTGTGTGTGTGTACGTGTGTGTGTGTGTCTCTGTGTATGTGTATGCATTTATATATACATATATTTATGTATTATATATATATATATATATATATATATATATATATTTATGTATAGAGATATATATATTGTGTGTGTGTGTATGGAGGGATGAGGCTGGCGCTGAAGGAATGTGTGTGTGGGGGGGAGCTTCTTACCTTGCAGTTGGCAGCATCTTCCTCGTGCAGGCTGGGAGACGGACCCTGCAGTCATCTGGTACGGAGGGGCGGGGATCAGACCGGAGCCGGACAGAGGGCATGTGGAGGGGGGGGGGGGGAAGCTGCAGGGAGAGCAGTACGGGGCATGTGGAGGGGGGGAGAGCAGCACGTAGCATGTTGAGGGGGGGAGAGCAGCACATAGCATGTGGAGGGGGGGAGAGCACATGTGGAGGGGGGAGAGCAGCACGGGGCATGTGTGGGGTCCCTCCTGCAGGGCGGGAGCCCCCCCCCCGGTGCCCTCCGGCTCGAGGTGAGGCCTCCTGCAGGGCGGGAGCCCCCCCCGCTGCCCTCCGGCTCGAGGTGAGGCCTCCTGCAGGGCGGGAGCCCCCCGCTGCCCCCTGGCTTGAGGTGAGGCCTCCTGCAGGGCGGGAGCCCCCCCCCCCCGCTGCCCTCCGGCTCGAGGTGAGGCCTCCTGCAGGGCGGGAGCCCCCCCCCTGCTGCCCTCCGGCTCGAGGTGAGGCGGCGGTGCCGAGGAGCGTTGCAGGCGGCACCGGGTAGGCTGGGTTTTGCTGTGAGGGGGGGTGGGAGAGGTGAGCCGGTGCCGAGGAGCGTGCGGCGAGGCCCGTGGGTATGCTGCCTCACCCGTCCTGCCGCTGCCTCACCCATCTGGCTGCTCCCACGTGGATGTGAGGCGGGAGGCAGCGTGTTGTGGCCGCTCCCCCGCGTGTGTCCCGGGCGCTCGCTCCGCTCCCCCGCTGACTGTAGCGGCGCCGGGGTGTGAGCTTGGGGAGGGGGGGGTGTGAGCTTGTGGGGGGGATGAGCTTGGGGGGGTTAGGTGTGTGTGAGCTTGGGGGGGGGGTGGGAATGTGTGTGTGTGTGTGTGTGTACACGGGACTCCGGGTAAGTTCGGGCACAGGGAGGGTGGGGGGTGTGTGGAAGTGGAGGTGCGGTCCAGCTGACGGGGGAGAGTGAGGGGCACCGGGAGGGGATTGTGTGTGTGTGTGTGTCCCTGTGTGTGTGTGTCCCTGTGTGTCCTTTGGTCCGTCACTCCGCCTCAGGCCAATGAGAGGTGTGCGGTGGCGGGCCAAGGGACCAATGAGATTTCCCCTAGGGACACCGGACATCCAGGCAGGCATACAGTGCTTTCACTAATATACTGTAGTATAAGATATAGGATAAGGTATCTGTTGTCTAAATTTAGCATAGGTTGAACTTGATGGATCTACGTCTTTTTTCAACTTCATCTACTATGTAACTATGTAACTATGTAACTAGCAACAGAGTGAGCGGTTTCTGGAAGTGATGTTGTAGGAAAGTGAAACCAGAAAGAACACAGAGATGCTACTGTGACTATGCACCAACTAATGTACTTATACTTTATGAACATGTGCATTTCCATTTACCACTTTAATTTATTTGTTTGTGAATTGTTATATTACTTGATTTTTTTAAATACATTTTACCACACTACTCTGTGTTAGCTGTGTTGCACTAAATTCTGCTTTTTGTCATTCCATGTTCCATATCTAACGGAGGACATCACATCTGGTCATCCCTTGATTATAAGATTACATCATTGGGACTTGAATTTTTTTCATCTGGATTTCCAGGACTATTACCTAATTGGACATATTAGGCGTCGGTATCGCTTTCCTTTTTGTCATTTTAACTAATCCTACTCAATTATTGATTTCAGTTATATATTTCATCGATTTACTTTCTCCATTTTCACAGTATTATTTAACTAACTTTCACTCAAATTGAGAGCAGTGTCTTTTATTTTTGTGGCTTACGGTTTATCAAACTGCAAAACTGGGGAAATACCAAATTAAAACAAAACACTTGAATTGAATTTAGGACATGAATATAATTAATCATGCTTTTTGTTAGCAGGGCATATAAAAAGGTTGATAATCCTGTATACAGATATATTTGTGACAGAAATTATATATACTATGAATTATGCCTTCTCTTCGACCCTGACCCACTTTCAAATATTACTATACTCCACAAGGGAGATTTTTCTGTCATTGGTTTTTTTTAATATATAAATCAAATACGAGGCTCCCATACCTGGTCTGTTTCACTAATTAAATATAGAGTAAAAATGTTGCATTTATTTTAAACAACAATACTACTGTATGTACTTTTCCTTCATTAATCTCAATCAAGCAGATGGCACAATGGTTATAAAAGATTAGAATGCATGATTTGAAAGTTAAGCTTAGTTAAATCCATTCCCTGTTAGAGAAACAGAAGTCTGTTGTACTGTATATTATCCGGATTGCTAGTGTTTTAGAAAAAAAACCTTCATACTGTTTCACAAGCTTCTTATTTGCCAGTATATATACAGTAAGGCCATGCCATTGCCTTTAAAGAGGCCTTCCTTAAAGTGGCCCTTTTAAAGTTGCATATAATGTGGAGCTCAACAGAAGTGAAATAAGAAGTGGGAAAACTGCAGATCTACTGGCCTCAGATTTTGGATTTGAACTGCACTGGAGAATTTCTATCACAGACTCAAGAAGACGCAGCTCTCTTCAATCTAGAGAACCTTCATTCAAATATTGGAGTTCTCGCAACTTTCACTTTATCCTTATCCTAACTTAGTTTATACTGACCAGTCCTCACTCACCTCTAAACACTAAACTATCACTAGTACCACTGCCACTCCTCAGCTACTATTTATATTTGGTCTTTGTTTTAAAACTGCACTTTCTTTCTACCAGCCTTATTATTCCTCCATTCATATATCTCCATCTCTCCTAACATCTCCCCTTCTTAGTTCACATGAACTCCTTTCCTACCTGCACCCTCTGACACTACACAATTATACCGCCTACACTAAAACACACCCATATAACACCTCCTCCCCATTCTCTTTCTTCCCATGCTTCGCCTCCTTGCTTCTGGAGATCTGTCTCCCAATCCTGGTCCCTGCCTTATTTCTACATGAAGAAAAAGAGAGCAAAAACAATGCACTGCCAGGGAGCCAGGTGGTAAGAAAAATAAAATACTATTTATTCAAGACCACTCAGTAAACATAACTCCAGGTGGTAAGACAAAAACTCCTACGCATTTCGTTTCCTTGATAAAGGACCCCTACGGTCCGAAACACGTAGGAGTTTTTGTCTTACCCCCTGGGGTTATGTTTACGAATAAATAGTTTTTATGAATTTTATGAATAAATAGTATTTTATTTTTCTTACCACCTGGCTCCCTGGCAGTGCACTGTTTTTGCTCTCTTTTTCTTCTGCTGGACTTTTCTCTACAGTTTGCACGCCATTTGGACGGACTATTCAGGACATTTGAGGACAGATGGAGTGGGTAAGATTTGCACTATTATTTATTGAGTGATTATTTATGGAGGAGTACCTTTATTAGCACTTGCATGTCTCCTATGAGGCTACATCAGGGTGCTTACCGGCATCCTTGATTGTTTCCTTCAGGAGATTGGTGTTTTGGTCACTTACATATCACACTTCACTGCTATACCCACTCCTTTATTTACTCTGTCCTCCAGTCCTGGTTTATCATTATGGACATTTGTGCATAAGGTTCCACCATCTCTGGATGTAAAGCCTGTATGCCCGCAGACCTGGCCAGTCCCCAGTACTGAGGTGGGTAAGGGTATAACATGCACCCACAGCAGTGAGGGCGTGCCCGGAGTGTGGTAAGTTGCGTTGCCGGGCCTGGTGAGAATAGGGTTAACGATATACTTGCTGAGTCTGGGGTGCCAGAAGTTGACGGGTAAATGTCCTAGAGCCAAGGGTCAGGGGCAGGAGAAAGCAGCGTAGTGAGGTCTAAAGCAGAGGCCAGGGGTAGAGAGGTACTGTACACGTAGTCAAGCCGAGCCGAGGTCAATCCAGGGAAATCCAAACAGAGGCAGGGACAGGAACAAGGAGCTGAAACAGAGAGCTAAGCACAAGTCACTGCACTCAGGAGCCACAGAGAAGCTATGCTGAGCGACGACGGAGAGGGCACACTAGGTTTATAAAGGGCGGAGAACCAATGGTAGCAAGTGGTGGAGCGGAGGCTTGGCTGAGTGGCTGCAGTGATAGGTCCAGATAAGCAGGAAGGAAGACAGGGGAGTGATACCTGGTAATAGCCTGCAGCCGATGAGGGGAGGAGCCAGCAGCACAGGAGGGCAGGTAAGAGGATCGGGTGGGCGCACCTTCTGTAAGGCTGCTGTGCGCACGCCCCGATCGCATGCACGCAGATGCGGTGTGCGCCACAGAGGAACGGCCTGGCGTGGAGGAGGTAAGGTGTTGAGGGAGCGTGGCAATGGGGCAGGGAGCCGCCGTGGGACCGGAGGTGACGGGGACCCGCAGAGAGGCGCGTGTCCCCCGATCCGTTACACTGGAGCACCCAATATTCTCCATATACCCTTATTTCTACATGCTCTCATCCTTGCCTCCCACATTAAACTTCTACTATTCCTGGTTTCAACCACTCCAACCCATCACTCAGTGTACATCTGTGTTGCTCCAAAGGTGGATACCTGATGGAGTTCCCCAAGAGCTGCTACCATCTGCACAGAACCAGCGTGCTAAGGGTTAACTTCTGCTTTTACTATGTGGAATGTCAACTCAACCCATTGGAATGTTAATGAGCCAGGAAGACAAAGGACTTTGAATCCACAGCTGCATTCAATCTGAACCCCTTCAGTGGACATCTGCATCACCCCAAAGGCGGACAGCCTCTGGCATAGCTGAAGGACAGCTATAGGGTGTTAGCCGTTTGCTGCTGTTCTCTGATGTTTGGTGATGTTAAAGCTTCTCTATTTCAATCTGAAACTCACTAGCACTTTTATCCCCTGTACCCAATTTTCCAACTCTATCTGTCCATGAAATGTCTGTGAATTGACTCTATAACCCTGTTCATTTAATGTAACCATGAATTGTTATCATAACTCTGTGCCCAGGACATACTTGAAAATGAGAGATTACTTCCTAGTACTCGTCAACCTCCCTCCACTCTCCCTTACTCCTGTGCCCTTTGGAATGCACGCTCCCTTTCTAACAAGTTAATTTCTGTGCATGTCTTCTTTTTCCATCGCTCTCTGCTCCTCTTTGCTATAACCGTGACTTGGCTCACCCAGTCTGATCCTGCACTGGAAGCTGCCCTCTCTTATGGTGGCTTTTCTTTCTCCCACACTCCGTGCACCGATGGCAGGGATGGATGTATGTATGAGGCTCATCTTCTCCTCCATCTGCCATTACCAAGCCCTTCCTATTCCTCCCTCTTTCTTTTCTGTTCTTTGAGGCTCACACAGTCCAGATTTTTTCTCCTCTCCCTCTCCACATGGCGGTCATATATCGCCCACCTTTCTCTACTCATCAGCCTTCTGTCTTTCTCTCACACTTTGAATCCTGGCTCTCCTTCTTTCTCTCCTCAGACTCTCCCTGTTCTACTCCTTGGAGACTCCAACTTCCAAATTGATGACCCATTTCTTCCTTTGTCTTCCTGCTTTTTCTCTCTTACGTCTTCTTTTGGCCTTCACCAATGGATTGCAGCCAGCACACACAAGGATGGCCACTACCTGGACCTGGTTTTCACAAAATAATGTTCTCTCTCTGGTTTATCAATTTCCCTGTTTCCTCTCCCTCATCATCATCTCATCTAATTTCCTCTCTCTCCCTTCTCCCCTTTGTTCCTGCAGAGATCTGCATCTCTTGATTCTGCTTTGTGCTATTCCCTGTCCTTGCTCTACTCTAGACTTTGACAACCTGGTCATGAACTAAAACTCTGCCCTAGCTTCCTTCCTTGATCGTCATTGCCCTCTGCCGTTCTCGCCCTTCTAACCACAGACCCCGGCTAAACTGCAATACACGAATGCTGCACTCCTGCACGCACTCCTCTGAATGCCACTGGAGGAAATCTCATAATCTCGCAGACTTCCTTCACTACAAATGTATTCTATTCTCTTTCAACTCTGCCCTCTCCCAGGCTAAACAAACCAACTTTTCACCACTAATCAACACTCAGAATTCTAACCCACAACACCTCTTCTCTGTCTTTGACTCTCTACTCAGACCACCGTCTGTTACCTGTTTTTCTTTCTCTATTTCAACTCAGGATTTTGCTGACTATTTCAAGACAAAGGTGGATTCCATACGTCGAGACATCCCCCTGTATCCTCCTCCACATTCTACACCTCTTCCTGCCTTCCTTAACATTTCCCCCTGTCCCAGAGGAGGATGTGTAACTACTGATCTCCTCTTCTCCCTCTACCACTTGCCCTCTCAACACCATTCCCTCCCTTCTCAGATCTCACGCTCCTACTCTAATCTCTACACTCACACATTTCCAACTTCTCCCTCTACTCTGGTACCTCTCCCTCCTCTTTCAAACATGCAACAGTTATACCCTTGCACAAAAAAATAAAGCTTGACCCTACCTGTCTCTAACTATAGTCCTGTCTCCCTCTTGCCTTTTGATACTATGAACCACCCCCCTCTGCTTCACATTCTCCATTCTTGGTATACATAACAGAGCTCTATCTTGAACTTCCTCGTAACTCTTCCATCATACTTTCAGTATCTCGTTTGTTAACCTCCTCCTACAGTAGAGGCAACTCTTATTCGAACAAAAACCAGTGGCAATTCCCCAAAAAAACCAGGAAACACCCAGGTACATTCTGAATACATGCCTTAAACTTTCCTTAAACTAGCCCCAGCATTTCTGCATTGATTAATGGCCTATCAGATTAACAGCGGGGGTCCCTGGCTGTCCCATTCAAACTGAATTGGACTGCCAGGGATCCCTGCTGTGTTAATCCTATGGGTCGTTAGTCAATGCAGAAATGCCTTAAACGTGCCTCAAACTAGCCCAGAACATACCCAGCACATACCCTGAATGTAACCCGGCTAGTTTACGGCAAATGTTAGAATAAACGTTGCCTCTACAGTATGTCGATCTCTCTCTGTGTGTACCCCAGCGGTCTGTCGTGGGACCTCTTATATTTTCTCTCTATACACTCTCTCCTAGGTGACTGTATCACATCTCTTGGGTTCAAATATCACCTCTATGCTGATGACAAACAAATTTACTTTTCAACCCCCGACTTTACACCTGTTATACAGACCACAGTCTCTAAATGTCTCCCCACTACAGTATACAGTCTTAGATGGTCTTAGATGGTCCACCACCGACTCAAAAGTAACATGTCAAAGACGGAGCTCCTCATACTTCCTCCTAAGCGTGACCCTACTGCCCCTTCTACATTTCTGTTGGCAGCACTATCATACACCTAGTATCACAAGCACGCGGCCTACAGTAGGTGTTACATTTCACGCTTCCCTCACATTCTCCTCTCACATTCAAAATGTAGCTAAAACCTGTTGTTTTTTCCTCCATAATGTTGCAAAGATACGCCCTTTCCTCTGTTGCTCTACTGCTAAAACTTGAATGGAGCCCTCATTCTCTCCCATCTTGACAATTATAACCTCCTACTGTCTGGCCTTCCTGCCTCTCACCTGTCTCCCCTTCAATTTATCCTAATGCTGCTAGAATCACTTTACTCTCTCCTCAGCATCTCTCCTGCTGAAATCCCTCCCCTGGCTTCCTATCAAATCCAGTATTACACACAAAATCCTCCTCACTTTTAAGTCTACATACTCTTCTGCTCCTACTTACATCTCAGCTCTAATTTCTCATTATACACCAGCCAAAATCTGCTCAGCTCAGCTCTGTTCAAGGATGTCTTCAGTCTACCCTTTTGTATCAAAAGCACTCTCCCACCTAAAATATTTCTCACTCGCTGACCCACACCTCTGGAATGCCCTTCCCCTCAATATCCGACGAGCACCCTCTCTGTCCACCTTGAAGACCCATTTTAAAACACACCTCTTTAAAGAAGCATATGAGTACCTCCGTGGCTGATACTATACACCTCATACATCGACCTTGGCCGTCTGCAGACGCACTTACCAGAATACCCTCTTACTGTCTCTGTATGTTCTTCCTACGTACCACTTAGATTGTAAGCTCTTCGGACAGGGACTCCTTTTCTAATGTTACTTTTATGTCTCAAGCGCTTATTCCCATTGTGTTATATTATCATGTCACATGTATTACTGCTGTGAAGCACTACGTACATAGATGGTGCTATATAAAGATATACATACATACAACAGTATTTATTATTACAGATGACCTGTATTATTAATTTGTAATTGAGAAATACAGTTCATACTACTGTTAACGTTTCTGATTCATGTATCAAAATATTTTTGAAGACTGTATTGCAATTTTATATAAACGCTGCACTCTTATCCCAGGTGGTCTCCATGTGTTTGAGAAGACATCCTTTGAAAATACCATAATTTATGTCAGATATACAGTAGGAACAGACACAAGGCATCCATACCACTTCTTCAGTAATAAAAAATGATCAAGTTACTTCCGACGGTATATTGTCTGCAGAGCAGACCACATGGCTATTGCAAACAAAGTTAGAACTTTTTGATGCAGATGGACGTGTGTAGATGTTATGTTTTCAATTCATCTGCTCGTCTGTGGCAACTTCATCTGCCATATTTGTACTTACTTGGCAAATGAAACCTGTAGAAGAGCATTGTCTGACCCAAAGGCTAAATTTTCTCTTTTTCCTTTTGCGCAGCTCTCGTTCTGTGCAGGTAGCAATGAACACAGGATCTTCATCAATTAAAGGTTCATGAAGCACCTATAAAACAAGATTTTGCTAGTAAGTACATACTGTATAATTGGTCCATTCATTTTTTATATGCTGTAATGATCGCTTTACCATTGCTTTATATTCTTATAATTTAGAGCCAGAATCCGTGCTCTCTAAAATAGACAAACTTTAACTTCTGTATGCACAATTATTCTTCACACTGACATTTACATTTGTGTGTGTGGCCAAGATTGGCACCTACAGTGTATAATCTGAAAGACATCATTCTAAAAATAATTTAGTGCCGGAAGGGTCAGTATTATACTGAAGAGTAATGAGATGCGGACACTGCTTGAACTGGACTGGTAAAAGATTATAATAGTTTCATTTTAAGACACTAAACATTGGCTCTTCTTTGCTGTTCTCCGTTAATATATTAATTACTAAATTCTAAAATATAGTAATAATTTTAATATCATTCTGTTATAACACTTACAGTATCCAAAATGTAGTGTGTGGAGCACAGCAACAAGAAGCAGGTCATGTGGCAATAAAAAATGATTTATTCAAGCTGCATTAAAAACGGTAGAGTACAGCACTCCTACGCGTTTCGTGCTGTGAGGCACTTTATCAAGGAGTGACATTGGATTTTGAGAACTGCACCTTAGCCAATTAGATTTCCCCTGTATGGTTACCTCTGTATACATGAGTTGACATTAAGGGACCAAGCATTTGAGCTCCTACAGAAACCTATAGATACTGTTATAACACTTGGGGCTGATTATGTGCTGAAACAGCTTATCAGGACTAAATACCTTATTATAGTCAACCTGGCCACTCCTTTATAACAATGATAATTGACATTCCTTAGAAAAGAGATTATGGTATTTAACACCAGATAGGTTAGCACATATATACAAAGGAGCAAAAATGCTATGTGTTGGAGACATTGTGGGTGTAGAGGTACATTGTATCATATTTTCTGGACATGTCCAAAGGCTGATTCCTTCTGGAGGAAAATTAGGAGAGAGATTACTAGAGCACGTGAGGTTGATGTGCCACTAGACCCTGTAATAAACGATCTTGGGAAAACCGATACCAAATGTATCATATGTTACGAACAAATTAATTGTGCATCTTCTAACAGCAGCAAGGTGTACAATAGCTCTTCAATGGAAAAAGATCAATGTTCCATCTTATCGGATCTTTCAAAAAAAAAATTAGACATGTTCTAGAAATGGAAAAACTCCCTGCATTTCTGAACAATTATACGGAGTCCCTGGATAAGAGCCTTTCCAGAAGATATTACAGCGTTACAGGATTTACAAATATAAAACAAATTCAGATAGAAAAATTGTCAAGATTATTGATACTGTTGTCTCTTGCTGTCCCTCCTCCCCCTCCCACATACTTTGTTATTAATATGATTAATTATTTTTGTATTGTAATATTGTTGTGTTCATTTTGTTGGTTATATTGTTCATCTACCGGCCTTTTACCATTTAATTTTATGCAAACTTTGATATGTTGTCATATATTATTTGTTGTGAAGGACAAATCAGAGTCCTTAAAAATTACTTGTGGGTTACAAACCAAAGTCTAACTAAAGTCTGAAAAATTAACTAATGTCTCTTGCCTCCCCCCCTTCGTCCCCCATATATTTTCTATTACTATTATTGTTGAATATTATTTCTATTGTTATTATTATTTCTGTAATGTATTGTCAATTTAATTATGTTGCTTGTTTTTTTTGTTCCCAACCTATCCATTCTATTTTGTTCTCTAGCCATCTTCCACCCTGATTATAACTGGGGGGGGGAAACAAAAAAAAAAAAAAAACTGTTTGAAAAAAAAAAAATACTTTATGGAACTAGAGAGAGTGCAAAGAAGAGCCACCAAATTAATAAAGGGGATGGACAATGTAACTTATGATGAGAGGCTAGTTGCCAATGGCTTGTGATAAATGTTATTTTTCATCAATCACGTGCAATTTGTCTAAGTTGACAGGACAGTACACCAGCAGCCCTGCTGACTGAGGTCACAGTCAAAACACAGCAATGGAGAAGAGCAAATTGCATTTGCTCACAAACGCACAGATCCAAATTACTGCCTTTGCATGTAAGGGAAGTAAAGGAGAAGTAAATGCGTTAGTTACATCAGTTATGCACATATATGACGATTGCAGTACAATAAATGCATTGTAAAATGAAAAAAAGGCAGTGCTTTACTTTAATTCCTTTTTTCGCTTTACATACATGCTCCGGTCCCATTGCATACGTTAATGCGGGGAATGCCTGTACTGTAGGTACATTTCCTTGTTGAAGCTGAAGTAGTTGTGTGTGAGGATGTATTCTATCAGTTTGGTAATTACATCAGCGCTGTATTTCTGATCCAGGGGAGATGTTGTAAGGAATTGTAGGCATGCCTCAATACCATCCTTGTGGGGGATGTTGCTGTAAAGGGATT